>NC_066560.1:6080042-6100042 GCF_024679095.1 Eriocheir sinensis
AAACAGAGAAGAAAAGAGGAAATGAGAGAGTGAGTGAGGGAAAGAGGGAGTGAAGGAGAGAGAAGGAGAGAGGAACGGAGAAGGAAAGATGAAATTAAAGAGAGGGTGAGGGAAGGAGGGAGTGAAGGAGAGAGAAGGAGAGAGGAACGAAGGAGAAAAGTGGAAAATAATGAAAGAGTGGGTGTGGAAAGAAAGGAGTGAAGGAGAGAGGAGAGAAAGTAGGAGAAATTGAGTGAGTGAGTGAGTGACTGACTGACTGACTGACTAAAGGAAAGTAAGTAAAGCTGAGGCATACGCTATAGATGCGCGTGGCCTCGGTGTTCATCTCCGTGGCACCATTGAGGTAAGGAAAAACTTAAAAGAAACAAGATAAAGAAAAGTAAGTGTGTAGCGAAGTTATATGAATGTAAGAAAGGAAAAGGATAAAGAGGGAGAAAAAGCAGAAAGCACCGAAGGTAAACTGTTTAAAAGTAAAGAAAGGAAAGGAGAGAGGAAGACAAACAGCACCAAAGAAGAAAACAAGAGGACAAAGAAAAGGATGGAAGATAAACGGCTTAAAAGAAAAGGAAGGAAAGAAGAGAGGAAGACAAACAGCACCAAAGGAGAAAACAAGAGGACAAAGAAAAGTATGGAAGATAAACGGCTTAAAAGAAAAGAAAGGAAAGAAAAGAGGAAGACAAACAGCACCAAAGAAGAAAACAAGAGGACAAAGGATGGAAGATAAACGGGTGAAAAGAAAAGAAAGGAAAGAAGAGAGGAAGACAAAGAAGAAAACAAGAGGACAAAGGAAACGGTTTAAAAGCAAAAAAAAGGAAGAAAAGAAGACAAACAGTACCAAAGAAAAAAAGAAGAGGACAAACGATTATTAAAACGTCTTGCCGTGATGCGTAAGATCCAATTTGCCGCTGATTTAAACGCACGCAAGACGCAGAAAAGATACAAATGACAAAAAAAATAGCCATTGAGTTTTTTCTTTAAGTCAGGACGCAGTAGAAGAGGACAGAAGTACCGCAGCGAGGGAAGGAGAAGGAAGTTTATATTTAGGATAGAGAAATGAAGAAAAAAATATATGATACACAGAACATGATGAAGAGAGGAATTATATGCTAAACGATGTAAAAGACACACACACACACACACACACACATACACACACACACACACACACCAGTATTCTTCTTATCTATACGTGCGTGAAAGGACAAGAAAACACAGAAATAATTAACAAGAAAGAACAACACACACACACACACACACACACACACACACACACACACACACACACACACACACACACACACACACACACACACACACATGAGAAGGCGGGTAGCTAGGTAGGTAGTCAAGCACATAAACCCATGTGAAGGGGAATATAAATAAAGAGTTAGCCACACCCAAACACCCACCACCACCACCACCACTACCACCACCACCACCACCACACTCACCCTCACCACCACCACCACCATGTTTATCCATAACACCACCGTCACTACTGCTGCTAATGCTACTACTACGGTTACTATTACTGCTACCACTACTACTACTACTACTACTACTACTACTTCCACCTCCATCACACACACACACACACACACACACACACACACTACGCTGGCTCTTCAATAAATCGGTCAGTCATTACCAATTTAGGCCAATCTAAATATTAAAACGACTAGTGGAACCTTGCCATCACTTCGGGAATGTTGCCAGCCTGGTTTAGTTACCCATTAAAAACATAGGAGAGCATTGTAATTGTCTCCCTCGTTTAGTCAGCCCTTAAAAACGCAGGAAAACATTGTGAAGGAAGGTAAGAAGAGAGGAAGGATGGGAGGATATAAGGAAAGACGTACAGAAAGAAGGAAGAAAGGAAGGAAAGGAGGAATTATAGAAGGAAGGAATTAAGGAAAGAAGGAGAGAAGGAAGGAAGGAAGGATAGGAAGGAAGGAAGGACGGAAGGAAGGAAGGAAGGAAGGACGGAAGGTAGGAAGGAAGGAAGGAAGGAAGGAAGGAAGGAAGGAGAGGGAGGAAGGAAGGAAGGAAGGAAGGAAGGAAGGAAGGAAGGAAGAAAGGATAGGAAGGAAGGAAGGAAGGAAGGGTGAGAGCAAGTAGCAATATAAATAAAGTAGAAAGGAAAAAAAAATTAAGATAGGAAAGTCGGAATTAATGAATGAAAGAACGAAGGAAGAAAGGGAACGAAAAGAGACATAGAAGGATTTTGATAAAGGTAAACGTCCTCTTGACTGATTGACTAACCTGACTGCCTTACTTACGCCTGTCCCGACCTCCCCCTCTCCCCCCTTCCCCCTCCTCTCTCCCTCCCTGTTACTTCACCAGCTGTTTCATGTGGTGGAGAGTTTAATAGAGAGAGATGGAGAGGGAGGGACAAGGGGAGAGGGAGGGGGGAAGAGGGAGATGTGGGCGTGACTTACACAAGTGATGACGTAGATGTGACGTCATGTAAAAGTTCGACCTGCTATTGGCTAAACGCGCTGGCCAATGAGAGTCGAGGATTTGTTTTTTCACTTGATATAGTTGTTTTTGTGGTGGTATTGGTGGTGGTGGTGGTAAAGGTGGTAGTAGTAGTAGTAGTAGTAGTGGTAGTAGTAGTAATAGTAATAGTAGTAGTAGTAGTAGTAGTAGTAGTAGTAGTAGTAGTAGTAGTAAAAAAGTAACAGTAGTAGGAGAAGGGAGGTACAGAAAGGGGAGGAGAAAAAGGTTGAAAGGAAGGAATAGAAGAAAGGATGGAAAGAGAGAAAGGACATGGAGGAGATATAAAAATGGAGAGAAAATGAAGAGTGGAAGGGAGGTACAGACAAGGGAGGAGAAAATATATGAGAGGAAGGAAAAGAAGAAGGGAAGAGAAGGGAGAAAGAACATGGAAGAAGGATAAAAATGGAGAGAAAAGAAGGAAAGGGATGAGAAAGCGGAATAGAGAGGAAGGAAAAGAAGAAGGGAGGGAAAAGGGGGAAAGGATAAGGAAGAAGGATAAAAATGGAGAGAAAAGAAGGAAAGGGATGAGAAAGTGGAATAGAGAGGAAGGAAAAGAAGAAGGGAAGAGAAGGGGGAAATGATAAGGAAGAAGGATAAAAATGGAGAGAAAAGAAGGAAAGGGATGAGAAAGCGGAATAGAGAGGAAGGAATAGAAGAAGGGAAGGAAAGGGGGAAAGGATAAAGAAGAAGGATAAAAATGGAGAGAAAAGAAGGAAAGGGATGAGAAAGTGGAATAGAGAGGAAGGAAAAGAAGAAGGGAAGAGAAGGGAGAAAGAACATGGAAGAAAGATAAAAATGGAGGGAAAAGAAGGAAAGGGATGAGAAAGCGGAATAGAGAGGAAGGAAAAGAAGAAGGGAAGAGAAGGGAAAAAGATAAAAATGGAGAGAATAGAGATAGTGGAGGAAAAGGAAAGGGATGAAAAAGAGGAATAGAGAGGAAGGAAAAGAAGAAGGGAGGGAAAAGGGGGATAGGATAAGGAGGAATGATAAAGATGGTGAGAGAAGTAATGGTGAAGAAGAGGGAATGGTGACGTGGTATGGTGTGACTGCCGTGAGGGGATGATCAAAGGCCACCACCATCACCACCACCACCACCACCACCACCCCCATCATTACCACGCTCACCCATTCTTTATCCCCCTTCTCTTCCCTGCCCCACTTCCCAGCAAGAAAATCCATCACATTCACCTATCACTATCACCCCTCCTCATCACCAACCATCACCATTATCTTTCATTATCAACACCATTTTCTCATTATTTCATCGCTCCAATAAAATAGTTTGATCTTTATCGTGACAGTCATTAGTCTATCATCATCATCATCATCATCATCATCATTACGTAACACGGCGGACCCAGGTGAGTGAGTGTCTGGTAATGGAGATAATTGAGGGTACTGACCACCACTGCTGCCGCCACTACCACCCCACCACCACCACCACCAGGGCCAGTACCACAATGACCGACCTTCCACTGAACTCGACCACCACCACCACCACCACCACCACCTCCCTCACCACGCCAACAATCACCACCACCAGGATAGCCACACCACTTACAATTTCACTACCACCATAATTATCTCAATACCACCACTACAAGCTCTAATGAACACCACCACCACCACTGCAACCAACACCACTGCAGCTACCCCGTACACCACCACTACACCACCTCCACCACTTGCAATATGTTTTTTTTTTCTAGTTTGAGTTCAGAACAATAATACACACACACATACACACGCACAGATATACATACATACATAGTTTTTTTTTGTGGTCTTGAGACGAAAATAGCCGAGAATAAAAAGAACTTAGTAGAAAATTTAAATGTCAGACAAATAAACAATAAACAAATCCAAAAAAATATAATAAAAAAAACATTCCAACCCACATTATTGATAAAGAAACATAAAGAAGCATAAGAAAAATAATAAAATAAATAAATAAATAGATAAACTTCAACAGACCTTGAAGGCAAAAAGAAACTCGCCAAGGCTGAAGCAACAAGTTAATAATTATCACGTTGCTTGTAGAACTCTCTCTCTCTCTCTCTGTGTCTCGTCTATTTTTCTTTATTTCTCCTTTTCCTTTTTGTTGCTTTTTTTATTTAATTCTCTCCACCTATTTTTTTTCATTCTTTCCTCTTTCCCTTTGTTTATTTTCTTTATTCGTTGTTTCCTTTCTTTTACCTCTTGTTATTTCATTCTCTCCGTCATTTTTATCTTTTTTTCTTTCATTCTCTCTCTCTCTCTCTCTCTCTCTCTCTCTCTCTCTCTCTCTCTCTCTCTCATACATTCATTAATGGTACACAGTTTGGTTTCGTGGAAGGATTTTCTCGTTCGTAATATTGGCTTCAAAAGGTCGAGGGTCAGGAGGCAAGGAGAGAGAGAGGCGGAGGGAAGGAGGAAGGGAGGGAATGGAGGAAGGGAGGGAAGGCAGAGGCAGGGAGAAATCAAGGAAGAGAGAACAAGTGAGTGGGTTGGAATTATTTTTTAGAAAGTTACAAAAAAAAAGGAGAGACGTAAGGGAGAGAAGGAAGAAAGGGAGAGAAGGGAAGGGAGAAAGGCGGAAAATCAAGGGAGGGAGAGAGAGAGGGGGAAGTGAGAGGGAGTTCGAATTAATTATAGAAAAGCGTAAGGTGAAAGGGAAGAAAGGGAGGTGGGCGGTGCGGAAGAATGAAAGGAAGGGAGGGAGGAAGGGAAGGGAGAAGGGAGAAGGGAGGGAGGAAGGTGGGGAGGTGAGAACAGTAGTTGATGAATGACACGAAGGTAGAGAGGTAAAAGGGTGGAGGAAAAAAGAGAGAGAGAGAGAGAGAGAGAGAGAGAGAGAGAGAGAGAGAGAGAGAGAGAGAGAGAGAGAGAGAGAGAGAGAGAGAGAGAGAGAGAGAGAGAGAGAGAGAGAGAGAGAGAGAGAGAGAGAGAGAGAGAGAGAGAGAGAGAGAGAGAGAGAGAGGGGAGGAGGGAACGAAATGGGGGAAGGGGAAGGAAGGGAAAGAGGAAGGGAGAGAAAGGAAGGAGAAAAGGAGGAGGAGAAAAAGGTATGGAGGGAAAGAATGAGCACAAGAAAAGTGAAAAAAAAAGGAAGGAAGGAAAGGAGGAAGAAAGTTAGGTATCGGGAGAAAGGAAGAAAAGGTAAGAAAGAAAGGAAGGAAGGAAGGAAAGGAGGAAGAGAGTTTGGTATCGGGAGAAAGGAAGAAAAGGTAAGAGAGATGGAGAGAGTAACGGAGGGAAGAAGGGGGAGGAAAAATAAATAGGGAGGAAGGTAGATAGGAAGACAGGAGGGAGGGAAGGAAAGAAAGAAGGAAGAAAGGTAGGTAGATCTGTAGTTAGCTAGGAAGACAGGGAGGAAAGAAAGGGAAGAAGGAAGCGAGGAATGAAGAGGTAGGTTGGTCGGTAGGTAGGGAGATAGGGAGGAAAGAGAAAAGGAAGGGAAGGATAGGTTGGTAGATTGGTAGATGGGTAAGGAGGGAAGGAAGGAGGAAGAAAGAAAGGAGGTAATGAAACAGATAGGGAGGGTGGTAAGAAAGGCGGAGAAGGAAAGGAAGGAAGAGAGGGAAGGAGGGCAACAGAAAAGTAAGAGTAGAGAAGGAGAAAGAAAGATAGGTAGAAAGATAGGTAGAAAGTTAGGTAGGAAGGGAAGGAAGAATGAAAGGAGGCAGAAAAGTAAGAGTAGGGAAGGAGAAAGAGAGATAGGAAGAAAGTTAGGTAGGTAGGGAAGGAAGAAGGGAGAAGGGAGGAAGGGAGGGAGAGAAGGACGGACGGAGAAAGGGAGGGAGGGAAGGAGGGAGGGAGGGAGGTAGAGAATTAGGAACACAGGTATGGATTGTCGGCAAAGAGTCAGCCACAGGAAGTGTTGGCTGCGACGACCCAGGCAATAACGATGATGACGATGACGACGACGATGATATAATAACAGCAACAGTAATAATGCTGAGGAGGAGGAGGAGGAGGAGGAGGAGGAGGAGGAGAAGGAGGAGGAGGAGGAGGGGGAGGAGGAGGAGGAGGAGGAGAAGGAGGAGGAGGGGTGTTATTCTTGCTTAAATTTGTTTTGCTTCCGTCACAGTTGTCGAAACATCTGGCAAACACATTAAATCCCCCACCACACACACACACACACACACACACACACACACACACACACACACACACACACACACACACACACACACACACACACACACACACATACACACACGCAACAACAACAACAACAATACTGCCACTACTACAATAAAAAACATTGACATCAGTAGTATAACCGACTCCCAAAATAGCACAAAACACACACGCACATGCACACACACACACACACACACACACACACACACACACACACACACACACACACACACACACACACACACACACACACACACACACAGACACACACTCACCACACTCAGCAAGGGTCGCAGGCCGCGGCGGTGTGGCGTGGGTGGGCGTGTGTCGTGTGGGTGCGTCGCGGCGCGTGGCCTCCGTCAGGCGGGTGCTGCAGCTGCCCCATGGACACTGCTGCTGCTGCTGCCGCCGCAACACTACATGTCCCCGGCGCGGCGCGGCGCTACGTGATCCTGACGACCCGACACGCGGGGCACTACTCAACACAGCTGGCGGGGCGGGGAGGGACGTGCGGGGCGGCTCAGGAGCCGTGTGGCGTGGCGTGCACGACACCTGCGGCTCAGACACACGCCAGCGCGCGGAACACACCTGCTGAGGAGTGAGTGGCCGGCCTGAAGGGCACACTGGCCGGCACACGTCCAGCGGGCAGGTGTCACCTTGGTTGCCACTTCACACCTGGCTGACGGCCACCTCGGCTTGCCGTGGACTGCCACAACACCTGGCCGACGGCGGCACGACCTTCATCATCCCCCTGTGACACATGTGGCCTGGCAACCCGGGGGGTGTCCTTGGGGCTGAGTATTATTGGCGACAAATTGTACTGAGTGGTACTCGCGGCGCCAAGTACTGTTGTCTTCCGTAGCCAAGGCAACGAGGCAATCAATTGGTGACACCCGTCTCCACCGGCCGTCGCTCGCGGCACACGCTTACCGCCGCTGCCCAGCCAGCACGCGGCCGCAGGCTCGATAGAACTGCCTATAACAGGGTCACGCCGCGGCCGCAGCCACCGCACGGCTCGAATATCCTAAGAAGATCACGCGGCGCCGCGCCCTGGCACCGGCAGGACCCACGACACGTCCGGCGAGACGGATCGTGATGGCTGACATTATTCAAGAAGCAGCTGCGGGAACGGAGCGGACACGTGGAGGAAGCATTAGCTGAGTTCTTTTTATGTGTACCTTCTCGTGCGTCTCGGGAAGAGCATGACACAGGCTCCCTGAGGCGCCGCACAGTGCAGGGGATGTGACGCGGCGCCCTGACGGGGCCTGAGTGACCCGTGCCACGGCAGCGCCGAATACGAGGTGGCACGATATGTGAAGCAGTGTCAGCGGGAGTGGTAGCAACCGGCAGCAGCACGCGACGCCCCAGCCGCGCCGCCCACAAACACTGCCGCACACAGAAGGGCGCAGAAAGGACACCTGTCTGGATTCCTTCAGGATTGCTGTAATCTACTCCTGTACGAGCAGCACAAAGGGTCTTCCATCCATCTCGTACGCCCGTGAAGAAAGCCGCAAACTGATCACAGACACAACTTGCGTCTTAGAAACAATACAAACATTCGTGGTGCTGAGTCGGCCTTGACATCGACCATTAAACATTGCTAGCACAGTTTTTCTTCAATGTATACAACTTTTTAGGGGAAGGAAGCTCATCGATACACTACATTGGCTGCTTCTCCAGACACACAAAACTAGATACAGCACTACACTAGTCCACCCTGGCAGCAGCATGATCCTGGCTCACCTCCCTTAGCCGCCGATTTTCTCAACCAACGCCTCCAAAGAAAACGCGCCTTACCACTAGAACTCAAACCATAACTTTAACATTCGGTGCAACGATAACGCGAACTAACCCACCCACGCATCACGCTGTTACGTACACACTAACCTAACCTAACCTAACCTAACCTATTAAACAGCAACAGCACCCACCATATCCAGCGTTATCAACCACCCATCAACAACCTCCTCACCCCACAAAAAAAAAAATACCACACCCATCACATCCAAAGAACTACAAATCAAACAACTTCACAACACCACAACACCAATCACCACCACTGCAACCTTTTCAGTCCAGCCATCCGCCACCACCACCACCACCTCAGCGGCACCCAAACCATGTTAGTACTGAGAGAATCTGGGTCAGGTGAGCAGGGTAACAGGTATGCTCTCATTACACGAACGGGCTTTCCTCTCAAGGTTAAGCAGAAGAATGAGAGGACGAAGCTTGGGGAGAGGGGAGTGAAGGGGAGAATGAGGGGCATGGGGAGAAGGGAGAAGGAGGAAGAGGGGGAGGGAGAGGGAGTGGGGCAAGGTTAAGGGGTGTTTGAAGAGAGTAGACTAAGAAAGAATGTGTGAGGTTAAAGAGAGAGGAAGACTAAACAGTGAGAGGGAATGGAGAGGAAAGGAAGGTGATGGGAGTAAGGGTTTGCGATAAGAGGGAGTTGAGAGGGAAGAGGATGGGGCTACGAATGAAGAAAAAGGGAGGAAGTATAAGTTGCGAGTGGGAATGTAGAGAAAAGGTACGCAGAATACAGGAATAAGGGCACACGATTAATGAGATGGAATGGAAAAAAAGGTAGGAAGGATAGATGATGAGTGGAAATGGATTGAAAAGAGAAAAGGCGAGCAGAATATAGGAATAAGGGCACAAGAATAATGAGAGGGAATAGAGAAAAAGGTAGAAAGGACAGGTGATGAGTGGAAATAGAGAGAAAAGGAGAGGTAAACAGAATACAGGGATAAGGACACACGAATAATGAGAGGGAATAGAGAAAAAGGTAGAAAGGACAGGTGATGAGTGGAAATAGAGAGAAAAGGAGAGGTTAGCAGAAAACAGGAATAAGAATCACACACAAATAATGAGAGGGAACGGAATGGGAAGAGGAGAGGTGACAAGAAAACAGGAATGAAGAGAAAACACAGGCAATGAGAGGGAACTGAGTGGGGTGAGCATAATGACGAGAATACAGGAACCCCCCCAAAAAAGAGAGAGGGGATGGAGTGGGAAAAACAAGCGTAAACAAAGAAAAAGAGAATGTAATAAAAGAAAGAAGCGAATGGAAGCATGAATGAATGAATAAAGAATAATAAAGAGTGAAAAAGGATGCGAAGGAAGAATAAAATAGACGGGGACGAAGGAAGATAGAGAAGGAGAGAACAGTAAAGGGGGCAAAGGAAGGTAAAGAGAAAACGGAGGTGAAGGAAGGAAGGTAAAGAGAAAACGGAGGTGAAGGAAGGAAGGTAAAGAGAAAACGGGGCAAAGGAAGGAAACGAGAGAAAACGGAGAGAATGGAAGGAAGATAAAGAGAAAACGGAGACGAAGGAAGGAGGGAAAAGTAAAAAAATAAAGCATAGAGAAAAATAAATCAAAATAAAAACACAAAGAGGACATAATTAACTAGCAAACAACGAGGAATAATAATAATAATAATAATAATAATAATAATAATAATAATAATAATAATAATAATAATAATAATAATAATAATAATAAACCTTTCGTAACCCTGCCAATACTAGACAACACCGCTTTACTACACTACTTCCCGGAATACAATAAAAGACACAAATAAAATAAACCAAACTATAACAAAGAGAATGAAGGTCACTGTCAGATAATCCATAAACACTGAAAGAAGAAAACAAACAGCAATAGACGAGATGATGAAGTCGATAGCGGGAAGATAAACCCACGAACAGAATGACATAATGACGGAGGTGATGATGGAGGTGACGAAGACAGTGACGCAATAGTGGTGGTTAGTTGATGAGCTGACTCGGAGGCGATTTGTGGAGGTATAAAGGTAAAGGTTAGGTTGGGGGCGTACGTAATAGGGGCGCGTAGCCTTAGTGCTCATCTGTGTGCGTGTGTGTGTGTGTGTGTGTGTAATAATGTTAGCGTTTATGAAGAAATGAAGTAAGTGAAATATTACATGGCATGTCCGTAGAGTTTTGCAGCGATCGAATACATATTCTCTCTCTCTCTCTCTCTCTCTCTCTCTCTCTCTCTCTCTCTCTCTCTCTCTCTCTCTCTCTCTCTCTCGTGTGTGTGTGTATGTGTGTGTGTGTGTGTGTGTGTAGGGGGGAAGGCGTATGTGTGTGTATGAAATTGAGAAGAAAGGAAGAAAGAAAGGAAGAAAGAGAAAAAGAAAGAAAGAAAGAAAGAAAGAAAAGAAAAGAAAAAGAAATCGAAGAATCGCGTCGTTAAACTCTACGGACACATCATGAAGCATTTCACTTTACTCCTGACATTACTGTAATATTAGAACACACACACACACACACACACACACACACACACACACACACACACACACACACACACAAGATCAATGAAGGTTAAGTCATTTTTATACCTTATGATGTGCACGATTCTCGTACTTTCTTTCTTTCTTTCTTTTTTCATTCATTCGCTTTATCCAATATTATTTTTTTTCATTTCTCCTTCCATTCCTTTCTTCTTTCTTCTGTGTTTTCTTGTTTCTATTTATTGTTCATTTATTTATTTATTTATATCTATGTTTGATTGTTTGTTTGTTCGTTTGTTCGAGTCCACTGGGTCCGCCGTGTGCGTGTGGGAGGGTTATCTTATGCCTCTCCTCCTCCTCCTCCTCCTCCTTCTCCATTCCTCTTCATTGTCCCTCCTTCTCCTCCTACTCATCCTCCTTCCCTTTTATTTTCTCATTTTTCCTCGCCTTCTTCTCCTTTCACTTTTTTATCTCTCCCACTCTCCTTTCCCTTCTCATTCTTCTCATTCTTCCTCCTACTACTTCCTCATTCCTCTTTAGTGTCCCTCCTTCTCCTCCTACTCATCCTCCTTCCCTTTCATTTTCTCCTTTTTCCTCGCCTTCTTCTCCTTTCACTTTTTTTTATCTCTCCCTCTCTTCTTTCTCTTCTCATTCTTCTCATTCTTCCTCCTATTACTCCCTCATTCCTCTATATTGTCCCTCCTTCTCCTACTCATCCTCCTTCCCTTTCCTTTTCTCCTTTTTCCTCGCCTTCTTCTCCTTTCACTTTATTTATCTCACCCTTCTTTCCCTTCTCATTCTTCTCATTCTTCCTCCTTCTACTCCCTCATTCCTCTTCATTGTCCCTCCTTCTCCCCATAGTCATCCTCCTTCCCTTTCCTTTTTCCCTTTTTCCTCGCCTTCTTCTCCTTTCACGTTTTTATCTCTCCCTCTCTCCTTTCCCTTCTCATTCTTCTTATTCTTCCTCCCTCCCCTCCCTTCTCTTACCACTACCCCCCACCTAACCCCCACCACCACCACTTCCAATCCTCCTTCCTCTATCCAGCCTCCCTGTCACCCCAAACCCTTCCCTAACCCCTCCTTCTCCCTCCCTCTCAACCTCCCCCAACGCACGGATTATAGGATTGCATGCACAAGTCCCAAGGCGAGTCACGACTGATGGTTTTACCCCCCTCACCCCCCCACAGCCAACCCCACCCTTCCCCCCTCATCCATCCCCTCACCCCCAGCAATCTACCTCCCTCACTCCCCCATACTCCATCATCCCAGCCCTTTCCTCCCCTTTGCACACAATCTCTGCTCTTTCTCTCCTTTCACATCAATATTTGGTCCACATAAGTTAAAACTCCATAAGTACAATATTGGTAATAGGGTGAGAATTAGAGAACAAGGAAAAACGAGGATAAGAAGGAGGAGGAGGAGGAGGAGGAGGAGGAGACACATATAGTATTTTTTTTATTCTTCCTCTCTATTCAAGAAAGGTCAGTCGGTATTCTGCATTCTGTAACACATAAAAAAGATGAATGGTTAGAAAATTTGAAATGTGTGTGTGTGTGTGTGTGTGTGTGTGTGTGTGTGTGTGTGTGTGTGTGTGTGTGTGTGTGTGTGTGTGTGTGTGTGTGTGTGTGTGTGTGTGTGTGTGTGTGTGTGTGTGTGTGTGTGTGTGTGTGTGTGTGTGTGTGTGTGTTCTAATATTACAGCATTTGCAGGAGTGAAGTAAGTGAAATGCTACGTGGTGTGTCCGTAGACTATAATGATGTCACGCTTGCATTCTGTAAGACATAAGAAAGCTAAATGTTTAGAAATTAAAAATGCGCGCGTGTGTGTGTGTGTGTGCAAAAAAACATAAACATATATTTCACGTCTTTTCTCAGTAGTTCTCTTGGCGTGTTAGGAGGTAGTACACACTTGAAGAGTAATTTCCTTGCCTGTAGTGAAACGTACAAGAAGAAAAGGCTTAGTTATCTACCTTCCTCGGACATAAGAAGGAAAATCAGCTCTATAAATCTTTACCTGTCTTTATTTGCAGGTAACTTATCAGCACTTTCCCTTTCTCACCTTAATATTTACCTTGTACGTATTAAAGTTTACAAGAACAAAGAGCAAGATAAATTGACCTTCCTCGGACAAAAAAACGAAAAATCAGCTTTATAAATCTGTATCTTTATTTGCAGGTAACTTATCAGCACTTTCCCTTTCTCACCTTAATATTTACCTTGTACGTATCGAAGTTTACAAGAACAAAGAGCAAGACATATTGACCTTCCTCGGACAAAAACGAAAAATCACCTCAACAAATCTTTACCCATGTCTTTATTTGCAGGTAATTTATCAACATTTTCCTTTTCCCACCTCAATAATTTCCTCGTCTGTAGTGAAGATCTCAAGAACAAAAAAACTCCGTTATCGACCTTTCTCTGACATAAAAAAGGAAAATCAACTATATAAATCTTTACCTGTGTCATTATTCTCAGGTAATTTATCAACTAGCTTCTTCCTCTCAATAGTTGCCCTCTACGTAGTGAAGCTTACAAGAATAAAGACCTTAGTTATATGCCTTTCTCAGACATTAAAGGGGAAATCAACCATATAAATTTTTACCCGGGTGTTTATATTTGCAGGTAACTTATCAACTTGCATTTTCTCAACTCAATAATGGACCGTATTGGCTATACAGGCAGCGCCACATGTGGCCACTCAACTCTAAGCTGTATTTTCCATAGAGTTCAAATTATAGACTAGAGTGTGTCTGAGGCTGTCTCAGGGATACACGGCCATGATGCCGCCGTCGCCCCAACCCGATTATTGCACACACTTCACTCCTACCCGATTTCAGTTTTTCTCCATGTCAAATAGTAGTCAGGAAATCGGGTAGAAGTAAAGTGTGTGAAGTCGTTGGCTCGGAGCGGTGGCGGCACCAAGGCCTTGCATCCTGGAGGCAGTCTCAGACGCACTCTAGTACATAACTTGAGTTCTATGGAAAGTAATGCTTTGACAGTTCACTGAGTGGCCACGTGTGGCGCTGCCTGTATAGCCAATACCAAGGCAAGTATAGAGAAGGTATAGTCATACAGGCGGGAGGAAATCACTCGTTGGTAACTCCCTATTTATTTACCAAGTCAGACTGCCGCGCACCTCACGCCCCATCCGTGTGTGAGCGGCGAGTCTGACTTGAGTAAATAAATGCCGAAGCGAATGAAAGCCGTCACGCGGCTTATGTTCGAGGCGATTTTGACCATGCATATTTTTACTCGGGACGTACCACACACCATCAGAAGCAGAAAAGCATGCAGATTCAGGATCTGGGCTTATAAAAGTGATGCGACGAAACCAGCTGAGTACTAAGGAGTTGAAGGGAAATAAGTGCAAGAACATGTTTATCTATAGATCACTTAACTCTGATTTTCGTATGTACTTTTACAATATTGTTATAAATTTATGCTAGTGTGATGCAGAATTTTCAGGAAGATGATGGTGGTCTCAGTTTTCGTAAAATGGATGTTGGGGTCAGAAACAGGGTGGGAGTGAGGTGTGAAGTCGTCGGTTTGGGCAGACAACGAGGATGGGGGGCTTAATTAGGCTCGAGGAAGGGGCGGAGCTTATCGGGACGCCAGCCAATCATCGTCCAGGATGAGATGCCGTGAACATTTCTATTTATATTTTTTATTCATCGACAATTGCTTCATAGGGTATATAACAAAAAATCCACATCTTAGTTTATTTTATTGAAGTAGTTTATAACATAAAAAAACATCCGAGAGGTCCTAATAAAAAAGCTAATTTCAAAATTTGGTTCTTCACGTTCTATGAGAGTGACGCTACCTTTCTATACTTGCCTTGGCCAATACGGTCCATTCCCCTGAACGTCGTGAAGCTTAAGAGTGTAGCAGTCACCGCTGAAAGCCGTGTGCTCTTCTTCCCCGGCGACTAAGGAGTGCGCAGCACAGACTCATAATTATTTGTGCCATTAACGTTTCCGTCGCTGTCTCGTCTCCGTGTCTGTCGTATCGCGTCTTCATTGTTTGTCTCTTTTGTTAATTGTTTATCTTCGACTGTCCGTCCACGTCCTCCTGTTGTCCTCTTCTACATATTGTTTGCCACATACACCAACACTAATATGTCATCTACACTACACAACATTCATATACACGCATATACACACAAATACGTTTTCTATGTGTTTTGTTTGTGCTAATGACCTGTTTGTATTTTTGTGAATAAATAACCCTGACGGATTTTGACTTTTCTCTATCCGTGAACCATTTAGCAGCAGAACACTCACTAAACCACCAACAAGAGAACAAAGAGCCTGTTTATCGACCTTTCTCGAATATAAAAGGGGAAAGCAACAATATGAATCTTTACCCGGGTCTTTATATCCGCAAGAAACTTATCAACTTGCTTTTTTCTCACGTCAGTAACTCCCTTGTACGTCGTGTAGCTTACAAGAACAAAGAGCTTGTTTAAAGGCCTTGCTCGAACATAATCTTAACTTCTTTTTACTTACATGTAACTAACATCTCTTTGTATTTGTGTCTTGGTTCATCGTCAAGGCAAATAAGTAAGGCGCTTAGTAGTAAAGAAAACTGTCCTTCGTTGGAACCAATAAGGAAAACCAGCATATCCTTTACTTGCTGGGGGGTATATGCAAGAAACTCGATGATCCTCTTTGTTGCCGTGTGGGAGCAGTAAGAGAAAATAGTATCGCTTCTTCCAGGCCATTTATTAGTGGTGGCAAGCTGGAGGGGTGGCCAAGCTGACGTGTTTATGAGTGGAGGGTGAGGGATATTAGGATCAGCAAAGACTCAAATACCCCCTCGTTAAGACCTCCCTAAACTGTGAACGAGTACATTAGAAAACATTGCCATCGTCATCGTTTCTTGCTAGGCATTTGTTTGTTGTGGACAGCTGGAGGGAGTAAAAGGTGAAGGGGAAAAACTAGTAACTATGGTTCTAATGCCCCACTGTCTTTGAATCCCTAAACTGTGAACGTGGACTTAGAAAACACTGTCATCATTTTCTATAGGTTATTTGTTTGTGGTGGAGGGCGTGAAAAGTGACGGGGAAGACCTAGTAGCTATAGTTCGATTATTCCACCGTCCCAAAATCCCTCAACTGTGAACGTGGACTTAGAAAAAATTGTCATCATTTTCTATAGGTTATTTGTTTGTGATGGACAGCTGGAGGGGGTAAAAGGTGAACGGGAAGACCTTGTAGCTATGGTTCGATTATTCCACCGTCCCAAAATCCCTCAAATGTGAACGTGGACTAAGAAAAAATTGTCATCGTTTTTTGCGAGGCATTTGTTTGTGGTGATCAGCTGGAAGGGGTAAAAAGTAAAGGGAAAGAATTACTAACTATGGTTCTAATGCTCCACCGTCTTACGATCCATAAAATGTGAACGTGGTCATTAGTAAACATTGCCATCGTTTATTACAGGTCATTTCCTTGTAGTGGACAGCTGGAGGGGGTGAAAGGTGAAGGGAAAGAACTATATTTTTGTATATTAGCTTTGGTTCTATTATTCCACCGTCTCAGAATCCCTCAACTATGAACAAGGACATCAGAAAACACTGTCATCGTTTCTTATAGGTCATATGTTTGTGGTGGACAGCTGGAGGGAGGGAGATGGAGGGAAAGAATTGTAAGCTAAGGTTCGAATACTTCTTCTACTTCCGCTGCTTCGAATACTCTCCTAGACTGTGAACGCGGACATCAGAAAACAACGTCATCGTTTTTTACGGGGCATTTGTTAGTAGTGGACAGCTGGAGGGGGTGAAAGATGAAGGGAAAGAATCATAAGCTAAGGTTCGAATACTTCTACTTCCATTGCATCGAATACTTTCCTAGACTGTGAACGCGGACATCAGAAAACAACGTCATCGTTTTTTACGGGTCATGTGTTCGTGGTGGACAGATGGAGGGGGTGAAAGATGAAGGGAAAGAATCATTAACTAAGGTTCGAATACTTCTACGACTTCCACTGCATCTAATACTTTCCGACTGTGAACGTGGACATCAAAAAATCCTATCATTGTTTCTTACGGGTCATTTGTTTGTGGTGAACAGCTGAAGGGGGTGAAAGATGAAGGGAAAGAATCATAAGCTAAGGTTCAAATACTTCTTCTACTTCCACTGCTTCTAATACTTTCCTAGACTGTGAACGTGGAGCACATCAGAAAACACTCTCATCGTTTCTTTTATATTTGTTCGTGGTGGGCCGATGGAGGGGTGGCTAAGATTATTTATTTATGGGTGTAGGGTGAAGGGTCATTATAGAACCTCCCTCCAGAACCACCCTCATCACACGCTTCTTCTCCTTCCCTCTTTCTTATCACCTACCTATACAACCTTCCATTAACCCCTTCATCACCTCCTCCTCCTCCTCTTCTTTCAAACGTTTCCCATTCTCCCCATTTCCTCCTCCTCCTCCACCTCCTATAGACTTTTCCTTCATCCTTACTTTGAGTTTCCAAATTACCCTCCTCGAATCTTACATCACCACTCCTTTCTACATCCTCCTAACATCCTTTTCTTCCATCCCATCTTCACATCTACACTCTTAGCATCCCTTCATTGACCCCTTCTTCACATCCTACATCTCTAGCCTTTCCATATCCTTAACTATAATCCTATTTTCATATCTACATTCAACTCTATATACATACAATTACACGTGAGCTTCTATTCATCCCTTTCTCTACATCCCTCTTCTTTATCATTTCCACATCTTTCTTTATCACTTTATCTTCCCCTCTCCACACTACATAATTATCCATCCACTCCTTACTTAAACCCCTAATTCTCCACCCTCTCCACTCTCTCCACACCTCCACACTACATAACTCTCCCTTCACCCCGCACTTCAACCCCTCCTTCTCCACTCTTTCCACACCCTCCCCATACATTATCTTCTACAATATCAATCTACTCACCGCCTCTTCACCCCCTCCTTCGACAATACGAGTTCCCATGGTCACCAGCTGTATATTTGTTTACAGTAGAGCGGGGTTACGAGGAAATGTGTGTGTGTGTGTGTGTGTGTGTGTGTGTGTGTGTGTGTGTGTGTGTGTGTGTGTGTTTGTATTGACTTTGTGTAACCTGTCTTTATGGTATGCAAACTGACGTCATTTAGCATAGTTTAACCTTGTTACGCTCTCTCTTATCCTCTGGTGAATGTGAGAGAGAGAGAGAGAGAGAGAGAGAGAGAGAGAGAGAGAGAGAGAGAGAGAGAGAGAGAGAGAGAGAGAGAGAGAGAGAGAGAGAGAGAGAGAGAGAGAATAAATAAAATGATAGTTGGAAAAAGTTTAGATTAACGTGGAAAATGCAGAATAAATAAGAAAGAGAAGTAAAGAACACAGAAAAAAATGAAAAAGTAGAAAATGAAAGAATAAAAGGAAAAGGATGAAAGAAGAAAGAAAGAAAAAGAAAGAAAGAAAACAGAAGTAAAAGGAGACGAGAAGGGTAAATAAATGAGTGACCGAGAGACGAAAAGAAGATATGCGAAAAGAATAAGGAAAAGAAAGAATCCATATATAGACTTTGTGGACTATTAAGGCAGCAGTAAATAACAACAGAACATCGTACAAAGAGAAGAGAAGAAAATGGAAGGTAAGGGAAGGGAAGGGAAAGGAAAGGAAAGGGTAGAATAAGGTAGGGAAGGGAAAGGCAAGGTAGGGAAGAGAACGAAAGGGAAGGGAAGGAAAGCGTAGGGAAGGGAAGGGTAAGATAGGGAAGGGAAGTGAAGGGAAGGGAAGGGAAGGGAAGGATAGGGAAAAGAAGAGTAAGGTAGGGAAGGGAAGGGAAGGGAAGGGAAGGGAAGGGAAGGGAAAGGAAAGGAAAGGAAAGGAAAGGAAGAAAGGAAGGAAGGAAGGAAAGGAAAGGAAAGGAAAGGAAGGAAGGAAGGAAGGAAGGAGGGAAGGAAGGAAGAAAGGAAGAAGGAAGGAAAGGAAAGGAAAGGAAAGGAAAGGAAGGAAGGAAGAAAGGAAGGAAAGGAAAGGAAAGGAAAGAGAAGGAAAGGAAAGGAAATGAAAGGAAAGGAAAGAAAAGGAAAGAGAAGGGAATGAAAGGGAAGGGAATGAAAGGGAAGGGGGAAAGGCAGAAAATTACTGGGGGAAAAGACCTAAAAAGAGATGACGAGGTAAGATTAATGAGCAAAAAAAAGAAAGAAAATAAAAAAAGAGATATTGCGTGCGTGAGGGAAGAGAGAGAGAGAGAGAGAGAGAGAGAGAGAGAGAGAGAGAGAGAGAGAGAGAGAGAGAGAGAGAGAGAGAGAGAGAGAGAGAGAGAAAGGTGGAGGTATTTTTTTTATATATGAAGCAAAGAACATGTGAGCAAGTATGTGGGTCAGGTGATGTTCAAGGTCACACGCACACGCACGCACACACACACACACACACACACACACAAACAAACACACACACACACACACACACACACACACACACACACACACACACACACACACACACACACACACACACACACACACACACCTTCATGTTCTTCCAGATAACCCATTATTGATCATTATACGGGTGCTCTCTCTCTCTCTCTATTTTGGGATGAAGATTATCAGGTTCCTCATTTCCTTTTTTTTTTTTTTTTTGACGGGGGAGGAGGGGAAGGTTAGTGTGAGAGAGAGAGAGAGAGAGAGAGAGAGAGAGAGAGAGAGAGAGAGAGAGAGAGAGAGAGAGAGAGAGAGAGAGAGAGAGAGAGAGAGAGAGAGAGAGAGAGAGAGAGAGAGAGAGAGAGAGAGAGAGAGAGAGAGAGAGAGAGAGAGAGAGAGAGAGAGAATATGCATTATTATCTTTATAGCTATTTTTTATTATTAGAACTGCCATTATTTTCATTAACATTCCTCGTGTTTTCTTGTTTTGATACGATTGTTATTGCTACGGTTGTTGTTGTTGTTGTTGTTGTTGTTGTTGTTGTTGTTGTTGTTGTTGTTGTTGTTGTTGTTGTTGTTACTGCTGTTATTTTTTGCTTGATTTCCACAGTTCCTTCTCACGTGTATCTTTTCCTTCGTACTTTTCTCATTTATTCATCATTAACAATATATTTTCATCACTGATCGAAGTAACTGTTTAAAAAGGTCGAGAAAGAGGAAGAGCAAACACCTGAGTGA